>NW_027669122.1:22500-30000 GCF_964194185.1 Rhinolophus hipposideros | reverse complement strand
ACCCTAACCCTAACACCAACCTTAACCCTAACCCTAACCTAACCCTAACCCTAACACCAACCCTAACCCTAACCCTAACCCTAACCTTAACACCAACCTCAACCCTAACCCTAACCCTAACCCTAACCTAACCCTAACCCTAAAAGCAACCCTAACACTAACCCTAACCCTAATTCTAACCCTAACCTTAACTGTTTCCCTAACCCTAACCCTAACCCTAACCCTAACACCAACCCTAACCCTAACCCTAACCCTAATCCTAACCCTAACCCTAACCCTAACCCTAACCTAACCATAACCCTAACACCAACCCTAACCCTAACCCTAACCCTAAACCTTACACCAACCCTAACCCTAACCCTAACCCTAAACCTAACCCTAATTCTAACCCTAACCCTAACCCTAACCTTAAAACCAACCTCAACCCTAACCCTAACCCCTAACCCTAACCCTAACCCTAACCCTAACCTAACCCTAACCCTAACACCAATCCTAACCCTAACCCTAACCCTAACCCTAAACCTTACACCAACCCTAACCCTAACCCTAAACCTAACCCTAATTCTAACCCTAACCCTAACCATAACCCTAACCCTAACCCTAACCCTAAGCCTAACCCTAACCGTAACCCTAACCCTAACCCTAACCCTAACCCTAACAGCAACCCTAACCCTAACCCTAACCCTAACCCTAACCCTAACCTTAACATCAACCTCAACACTAACCCTAACCCTAACCCCTAACCCTAACCCTAACCCTAACCTAACCCTAACCCTAACACCAACCCTAACCCTAACCCTAACCCTAACCCTAAACCTTACACCAAACCTAACCCTAACCCTAAGCCTAACCCTAAGCCTAACCCCTAACCCTAACCCTAACCCTAACCCTAACCCTAACACTAACCCTAACCTAACCCCTAACACTAACCCTAACCCTAAACCTAACCCTAAACCTAACACCAAGCCTAACCCTAACCCTAACACCAACCTTAACCCTAACCCTAACCCTAACCGTAACCCTAACCCTAACCCTAACCCTAACCCTAACAGCAACCCTAACCCTAACCCTAACCCTAATCCTAACTCTAACCCTAACCCTAACTTTAACCCTAACCTAACACTAACCCTAACACCAACCTTAACCCTAACCCTAACCTAACCCTAACCCTAACCCTAATTCTAACCCTAACCCTAACCATAACCCTAACCGTAACACTAACCCTAAGCCTAACCCCTAACCCTAACCCTAACCCTAACCCTAACCTTAACACCAACCTCAAACCTAACCCTAACCCTAACCCCTAACCCTAACCCTAACCCTAACCTAACCCTAACCCTAACATCAACTTTAACCCTAACCCTAACCCTAACCATAATTCTAACCCTAACCCTAACTCTAACCCTAACCCTAACCCTAACCCTAACACCAACACACCCTAAACCTAACCCTAACCCTAACCTAACCCTAACCCTAACATCAACCCTAACCCTAACCCTAACCTTAACCCTAATTCTAATTCTAACCCTAAGCCTAACTCTAACCCTAACCCTAACCCTAACCCTAACCCTAACCCTAATTCTAACCCTAACCCTAACCATAACCCTAACCCTAACCCTAACCCTAAGCCTAACCCCTAAACCTAACCCTAACCCTAACCCTAACCTTAACACCAACCTCAACCCTAACCCTAACCCTAACCCTAACCCTAACCCTAAACCTAACACCAACCCTAACCCTAACCCTAACCCTAATTCTAACCCTAACCCTAACCGTAACCCTAACCCTAACCCTAACCCTAACACCAACCCTAACCCTAACCCTAACCCTAACCCTAACCCTAACCCTATTTCTAACCCTACCCTAATCATAACCCTAACCCTAACCCTAACACCAACCCTAACCCTAACCCTAACCCTAACCCTAACACCAGCCCTAACAGTAACCCTAACACTAACCCTAACCTAACCCCTAACCCTAACCCTAACCCTAACCCTAAACCTAAACCTAACAGCAACCCTAACCCTAACATTAACCCTAACACCAACCCTAACCCTAACTCTAAGCCTAACCCCTAACCCTAACCCTAACCCTAACCCTAACCCTAACCCTAACCCAACCCTAACCCTAACCCTAACCCTAACCCTAACCCTAATTCTAACCCTAACCCTAACCATAACCATAACCCTAACCCTAACCCTAAGCCTAACCCCTAACCCTAACTCTAACCCTAACCCTAACCTTAACACCAACCTCAATCCTAACACTAACCCTAACCCCTAACCGTAACCCTAACCCTAACCCTAACCTAACCCTAACCCTAACATCAACCCTAACCCTATCCCTAACCCTAACCATAATTCTAACCCTAACCCTAACTCTAACCCTAACCCTAACCCTAACCCGAACCCTAACCCTAACACCAACCCAAACTAACCCTAACCCTAACCCTAACCCTAACCTAACCCTAACCCTAACACCAACCCTAACCCTAACCCTAACCCTAACCCTAATTCTAACCCTAAGCCTAACTCTAACCCTAACCCTAACCCTAACCCTAACCCTAACCCTAACCCTAATTCTAACCCTAACCCTAACCATAAACCTAACCCTAACCCTAACCCTAACCCTAACACCAACCCTCACCCTAACCCTAACACTAACCCTAACCTAACCCCTAACCCTAACCCTAATTCTAACCCGAACCCTAACCATAACCCTAACCCTAACCCTAACACCAACCCTCACCCTAACCCTAACCTAACCCTAACCCTAACCTATCCCTAACCCTAACCCTAACCCTAACCCTAAACCTAACCCTAATTCTAACCCTAACCCTAACCATAACCCTAACCCTAACCCTAACCCTAACACCAACCCTAACCCTAACCCTAACACTAACCCTAACCTCACCACTAACCCTAACCCTAACCCTAACCCTAAACCTAAACCTAACACCAACCCTAACCCTAACCCTAACCCTAACACCAACCCTAACCCTAACCCTAATTCTAAACCTAACCCTAACCATAACCCTAACCTTAACCCTAACCCTAACACCAACCCTAACCCTAACCCTAACACTAACCCTAACCTAACCCCTAACCCTAACCCTAACCTTAACCCTAAACCTAAACCTAACACCAACCCTAACCCTAACCCTAACCCTAACCCTAACCCTCACCCTAACCCTAAAACTAACCCTAACCTAACCCCTAACCCTAACCCTAACCCTAACCCTAACCCTTACCCTAACACTAACCCTAACCTAAACCCTAACCGTAACCCTAACCCTAACCCTAACCCTAAACCTAACACCAACCCTAACCCTAACCCTAACCCTAACACCAACCCTAACCCTAACCCTAACCCTAACCCTAACCTAACCCTAACCCTAACACCAACCCTAACCCTAAACCTAACCCTAATTCTAACCCTAACCCTAACTCTAACCCTAACCCTAACCCTAACCCTAAACCTAACCCTAAACCTAACACCAACCCTAACCCTAACCCTAACCCTAACCCTAACCCTAACCCAAATAAGGGCAAGGTGTACTGGTCTGCGACGGGCAAGTTCTAGGGCTCGGATTAGAGAGAGCCATGCGCGTTGGTCTAGAGCCCGAGCTAGGGCTAGTGGGACTAGTAGGCGTAGCGCTGTGGTAGGCATAGGGCAAGGGGTGGGTGTCTAGGTAAACCTTGGAGTAGGCCTAGGGCCAGGAGTGGGAGCTGTGGCTAGGGGTAGGGATGGGGATGGGCCTATGGGTATGGGGAGCTGTAGGGCCAGGGGTAGGAGTAGGACCAGAGGTAGTGTTAGGCGTAAGCCTAGGGCGAGGCGTAGTGCTCGGGGTAGGGTTAGGTGAAGGGCTAGAGGTTGGTAGAGTCCCACGGGCAATTTTAGGGTTTGGGGTCATGTTAGGCCTAGGACTAGTGGTAGTGGTAGGGGTTGGCCGAGGGCTAGGCGTAGGTGTCACAGAAGGGCTCCGGGTAGACCTAGGACACGGAACGAGTGTAGGGCTGGATTAGGGTGTGGTAAGTGTGGGTCCAGGGTGATTTCATAAAACACGGGTTAGTGCTCTGGCTAACAGTAGGGCAAGGTGTACTGGTCGGCGTCATGCAAGTGGTAAGCCTCGGACTAGAGGGAGCACTGGGCGTTGGTCTATGGCCCGAGGTAGTGCTAGTGGGAGCGGTAGGCGTAGCGCTGAAGTAGGCAAAGGGCAAGGGGTGGGTGTCGGGGTAAACCTCGGAGTAGGCTTAGGACCAGGAGTGGGAGCTGTGGCTAGGGGTAGGGATTGGAATGGGTCTATGGGTAGGGGGGGCTGTAGGGCCAGGGGTAGGGGTAGGACCAGAGGTAGTGCTAGGCGTAGGCCTAGGGCGAGGGGTAGTGCTCGGGGTAACCTGAATTTAACAATAACCCTAACCCTAACCCTAGGCGTAGGCCTAGTGCGAGGGGTAGTGCTCGGGGTAACCTGACTTTAACCCTAACCCTAACCCTAACCCTAACCCTAACCATAACCCTAACCCTAACCCTAACCCTAACACCAACCCTAACCCTAACCCTAACCCTAATTCTAACCCTAACCCTAACCATAACCCTAAGCCTAACACCTTACCCTAACCCTAACCCTAACCCTAACCTTAACACCAACCTCAACACTAACCCTAACCCTAACCCCTAACCCTAACCCTAACCCTAACTTAACCCTAACCCTAACACCAACCCTAACCCTAACCCTAACCCTAAACCTTACACCAACCCTAACCCTAACCCTAACCCTAACCCTAATTCTAACCCTAACCCTAACCATAACCCTAACCCTAACCCTAACCCTAAGCCTAACCCCTAACCCTAACCCTAACTCTAACCTTAACACCAACCTCAACCCTAACCCTAACCCTAACCCTAACCTAACCCTAACCCTAACACCAACCCTAACCCTAACCCTAACCCTAATTCTAACCCTAACCTTAACTGTAACCCTAACCCTAACCCTAACCCTAATTCTAACCCTAACCCTAACCATAACCCTAACCCTAACCCTAAGCCTAACCCCTAACCATAACCCTAACCCTAACCCTAACCTTAAATCCAACCTCAACCCTAACCCTAACACCTAACCCTAACCCTAACCCTAACCCTAACCTAACCCTAACCCTAACATCAACCCTAACCCTAACACTAACCCTAACCATAATTCTAACCCTAACCCTAACTCTAACCCTAACCCTAACCCTAACCCTAACCCTAACCCTAACAACAACCCACCCTAACCCTAACCCTAACCCTAACCCTAACCTAACCCTAACCCTAACACCAACCCTAACCCTAACCCTAACCCTAACCCTAATTCTAAACCTAAGCCTAACTCTAACCCTAACCCTAACCCTAAACGTAACCCAAACCCTAACCCTAACCCTAATTCTAACCCGAACCCTAACCATAACCCTAACCCTAACCCCTAACCCTAAGCCTAACCCTAACCCTAACCCTAACCCTAACCCTAACCTTAACACCAACCTCAACCCTAACCCTAACCCTAACCCTAACCCTAAACCTAACACCAATCCTAACCCTAACCATAACCCTAACCCTAACCCTAACACCAACCCTCACCCTAACCCTAACACTAACCCTAACCTAACCCTAACCCTAACCCTAATTCTAACCCTAACCCTAACCATAACCCTAACCCTAAACCTAACCCTAACCCTAACACCAACCTCAACCCTAACCCTAACCCTAACCGTAACTTTAACCCTAAACCTAACCCTAACACCAACCCTAACCCTAACCCTAACCCTAATCCTAACTCTAACCCTAACCCTAACCCTAACCCTAACCTAACCCTAACCCTAACACCAACCTTAACCCTAACCCAACCTAACCCTAACCCTAACACCAACCCTAACCCTAACCCTAACCCTAACCTTAACACCAACCTCAACCCTAACCCTAACCCTAACCCTAACCTAACCCTAAATCTAACACCAACCCTAACACTAACCCTAAGCCTAATTCTAACCCTAACCTTAACTGTTTCCCTAACCCTAACACTAACCCTAACCCTAACCCTAACACCAACCCTAACCCTAACCCTAACCCTAATCCTAACCCTAACCCTAACCCTAACCCTAACCTAACCATAACCCTAACACCAACCCTAACCCTAACCCTAACCCTAACCCTAAACCTTACACCAACCCTAACCCTAACCCTAACCCTAACCCTAAATCTAACCCTAATTCTAACCCTAACCCTAACCCTAACCTTAAAACCAACCTCAACCCTAACCCTAACCCCTAACCCTAACCCTAACCCTAACCCTAACTAACCCTAACCCAAACACCAATCCTAACCCTAACCCTAACCCTAACCCTATCCTTACTCCAACCCTAACCCTAACCCTAACCCTAACCCTAAACCTAACCCTAATTCTAACCCTAACCCTAACCATAACCCTAACCCAACCCTAACCCTAAGCCTGACCCCTAACCCTAACCCTAACACTAACCCTAACCTTAACACCAACCTCAACACAAAACCCTAACCCTAACCCCTAACCCTAACCCTAACCCTAACCTAACCCTAACCCTAACACCAACCCTAACCCTAACCCTAACCCTAACCCTAAACCTTACACCAACCCTAACCCTAACCCTAACCCTAACCCTAACCCTAAGCCTAACCCCTAACCTAACCCTAACCCTAACCCTAACCTTAACACCAACCTCAACCCTAACCCTAACCCTAACCCCAAACCCTAACCCTAACCCTAACCTAACCCTAACCCTAACACCAACCCTAACCCTAACCCTAACCCTAAACCTTACACCAACCTTAACCCTAACCCTAACCCTAACCCTAACCCAAACCCTACCCTAACCCTAACCCTAACCCTAACCCTAACCCTAACCCTAACCCTAACCCAACCCTAACTTTAACCCTAACCCTAACCCTAACCCTAACCCTAATTCTAACCCTAACCATAACCATAACCCTAACCCTAACCCTAACCTAAGCCTAACCCCTAACCCTAATACTAACCCTAACCCTAACCTTAACATCAACCTCAACCCTAACCCTAACCCTAACCCCTCACCCTAACATTAACCCTAACCCTAACCCCAACCTAACCCTAACCCTACAATCAACCCTAACCCTAACCCTAACCATAATTCTAACCCTAACCCTAACTCTAACCCTAACCATAACCCTAACCCTAACCCTAACACCAACCCACCCTAACCCTAACCCTAACCCTAACCTAACCCTAACCCTAACACCAACCCTAACGCTAACCCTAACCCTAACCCTAAACCTTACACCAACCTTAACCCTAATTCTAACCCTAACCCTAACCCTAACCCTAACCTTAACACCAACCTCAACCCTAACCCTAACCCTAACCCTAACCTAACCTAACCCTAACACCAACCCTAACCCTAACCCTAACCCTAATTCTAACCCTAACCTTAACTGTAACCCTAACCCTAACACTAA
>NW_027669122.1:0-10000 GCF_964194185.1 Rhinolophus hipposideros | reverse complement strand
CCTAACCCTAACCCTAACCTAACCCTAACCCTAACACCAACCCTAACCCTAACCCTAACCCTAACCCTAATTCTAACCCTAAGCCTAACTCTAACCCTAACCCTAACCCTAACCCTAACCCTAACCCTAATTCTAACCCTAACCCTAACCATAAACCTAACCCTAACCCTAACCCTAACCCTAACACCAACCCTCACCCTAACCCTAACACTAACCCTAACCTAACCCCTAACCCTAACCCTAATTCTAACCCGAACCCTAACCATAACCCTAACCCTAACCCTAACACCAACCCTCACCCTAACCCTAACCTAACCCTAACCCTAACCTATCCCTAACCCTAACCCTAACCCTAACCCTAAACCTAACCCTAATTCTAACCCTAACCCTAACCATAACCCTAACCCTAACCCTAACCCTAACACCAACCCTAACCCTAACCCTAACACTAACCCTAACCTCACCACTAACCCTAACCCTAACCCTAACCCTAAACCTAAACCTAACACCAACCCTAACCCTAACCCTAACCCTAACACCAACCCTAACCCTAACCCTAATTCTAAAACTAACCCTAACCATAACCCTAACCTTAACCCTAACCCTAACACCAACCCTAACCCTAACCCTAACACTAACCCTAACCTAACCCCTAACCCTAACCCTAACCCTAACCCTAAACCTAAACCTAACACCAAGCCTAACCCTAACCCTAACACCAACCTGAACCCTAACCCTAACCCTAACCGTAACCCTAACCCTAACCCTAACCCTAACACCAACCCTAACCCTAACCCTAACCCTAATCCTAACTCTAACCCTAACCCTAACCCTAACCCTAACCTAACCCTAACCCTAACACCAACCTTAACCCTAACCCTAACCTAACCCTAACCCTAACACCAACCCTAACCCTAACCCTAACCTTAACACCAACCTCAACCCTAACCCTAACCCTAACCCTAACCTAACCCTAACCCTAAAAGCAACCCTAACACTAACCCTAACCCTAATTCTAACCCTAACCTTAACTGTTTCCCTAACCCTAACCCCTAACCCTAACCCTAACACCAACCCTAACCCTAACCCTAACCCTAATCCTAACCCTAACCCTAACCCTAACCCTAACCTAACCATAACCCTAACACCAACCCTAACCCTAACCCTAACCCTAACCCTAAACCTTACACCAACCCTAACCCTAACCCTAACCCTAACCGTAACCCTAACCCTAACCCTAACCATAAACATAACCCTAACCCGAACCCTAACCCTAACACCAACCCTAACCCTAACCCTAACCCTAACCCTAATTCTAACCCTAACCCTAACCATAACCCTAACCCTAACCCTAATCCTAACACCAACCCTAACCGTAACCCTAACAATAACCCTAATCTAACCCCTAACCCTAACCCTAACCCTATACCTAACACCAACCCTAACCCTAAACCTAACCCTAAAACCAACCCTAACCCTAATCGTAAGCCTAAACCCTAACCCTGACCCTAACCCTAACCCTAACCCTAAACCTAACGCTAACCCTAACCCTAACCCTAATTCTAACCCCAACCCTAACCATAAGCCTAACCCTAACCCTAACCCTAACACCAACCCTAACCCTAACCCTAACACTAACCCTAACCTAACCCCTAACCTAACCCTAACCCTAACCCTAAACCTAAACCTAACACCAAGCCTAACCCTAACCCTAACCCTAACACCAACCTGAACCCTAACCCTAACCCTAACCGTAACCCTAACCCTAACCCTAACCCTAACACCAACCCTAACCCTAACCCTAACCCTAATCCTAACTCTAACCCTAACCCTAACCCTAACCCTACCTAACCCTAACCCTAACACCAACCTTAACCCCTAACCCTAACCTAACCCTAACCCTAACACCAACCCTAACCCTAACCCTAACCCTAACCTTAACACCAACCTCAACCCTAACCCTAACCCTAACCCTAACCTAACCCTAACCCTAAAAGCAACCCTAACACTAACCCTAACCCTAATTCTAACCCTAACCTTAACTGTTTCCCTAACCCTAACCCTAACCCTAACCCTAACACCAACCCTAACCCTAACCCTAACCCTAATCCTAACCCTAACCCTAACCCTAACCCTAACCTAACCATAACCCTAACACCAACCCTAACCCTAACCCTAACCCTAACCCTAAACCTTACACCAACCCTAACCCTAACCCTAACCCTAAACCTAACCCTAATTCTAACCCTAACCCTAACCCTAACCTTAAAACCAACCTCAACCCTAACCCCTAACCCCTAACCCTAACCCTAACCCTAACCCTAACCCTAACCTAACCCTAACCCTAACACCAATCCTAACCCTAACCCTAACCCTAACCCTAAACCTTACACCAACCCTAACCCTAACCCTAAACCTAACCCTAATTCTAACCCTAACCCTAACCATAACCCTAACCCTAACCCTAACCCTAAGCCTAACCCTAACCGTAACGCATACCTACACCCTAACCCTAACCCTAACAGCAACCCTAACCCTAACCCTAACCCTAACCCCTAACCCTAACCCTCAACCCTACCCCACCCCACCCCTAACCCTAACCCTAACCCCTAACCCTAACCCTAACCCTAACCCTACCCCAACCCACACCCTAACCCTAACCCTAACCCTAAACCTTACACCAACCCTAACCCTAACCCTAAGCCTAACCCTAAGCCTAACCCCTAACCCTAACCCTAACCCTAACCCTAACCCTAACCCTAACCCTAACACTAACCCTAACCTAACCCCTAACACTAACCCTAACCCTAACCCTAACCCTAAACCTAACACCAAGCCTAACCCTAACCCTAACACCAACCTCAACCCTAACCCTAACCCTAACCGTAACCCTAACCCTAACCCTAACCCTAACCCTAACAGCAACCCTAACCCTAACCCTAACCCTAATCCTAACTCTAACCCTAACCCTAACTTTAACCCTAACCTAACACTAACCCTAACACCAACCTTAACCCTAACCCTAACCTAACACTAACCCTAACCCTAATTCTAACCCTAACCCTAACCATAACCCTAACCGTAACACTAACCCTAAGCCTAACCCCTAACCCTAACCCTAACCCTAACCCTAACCTTAACACCAACCTCAAACCTAACCCTAACCCTAACCCCTAACCCTAACCCTAACCCTAACCTAACCCTAAACCTAACATCAACTTTAACCCTAACCCTAACCCTAACCATAATTCTAACCCTAACCCTAACTCTAACCCTAACCCTAACCCTAACCCTAACCCTAACACCAACACACCCTAAACCTAACCCTAACCCTAACCTAACCCTAACCCTAACTCTAACCCTAACCCTAACCCTAACCCTAACCCTAAACCTAACCCTAAACCTAACACCAACCCTAACCCTAACCCTAACCCTAACCCTAACCCTAACCCAAATAAGGGCAAGGTGTACTGGTCTGCGACGGGCAAGTTCTAGGGCTCGGATTAGAGAGAGCCATGCGCGTTGGTCTAGAGCCCGAGCTAGGGCTAGTGGGACTAGTAGGCGTAGCGCTGTGGTAGGCATAGGGCAAGGGGTGGGTGTCTAGGTAAACCTTGGAGTAGGCCTAGGGCCAGGAGTGGGAGCTGTGGCTAGGGGTAGGGATGGGGATGGGCCTATGGGTATGGGGAGCTGTAGGGCCAGGGGTAGGAGTAGGACCAGAGGTAGTGTTAGGCGTAAGCCTAGGGCGAGGCGTAGTGCTCGGGGTAGGGTTAGGTGAAGGGCTAGAGGTTGGCAGAGTCCCACGGGCAATTTTAGGGTTTGGGGTCATGTTAGGCCTAGGACTAGTGGTAGTGGTAGGGGTTGGCCGAGGGCTAGGCGTAGGTGTCACAGAAGGGCTCCGGGTAGACCTAGGACACGGAACGAGTGTAGGGCTGGATTAGGGTGTGGTAAGTGTGGGTCCAGGGTGATTTCATAAAACACGGGTTAGTGCTCTGGCTAACAGTAGGGCAAGGTGTACTGGTCGGCGTCATGCAAGTGGTAAGCCTCGGACTAGAGGGAGCACTGGGCGTTGGTCTATGGCCCGAGGTAGTGCTAGTGGGAGCGGTAGGCGTAGCGCTGAAGTAGGCAAAGGGCAAGGGGTGGGTGTCGGGGTAAACCTCGGAGTAGGCTTAGGACCAGGAGTGGGAGCTGTGGCTAGGGGTAGGGATTGGAATGGGTCTATGGGTAGGGGGGGCTGTAGGGCCAGGGGTAGGGGTAGGACCAGAGGTAGTGCTAGGCGTAGGCCTAGGGCGAGGGGTAGTGCTCGGGGTAACCTGAATTTAACAATAAACCCTAACCCTAGGCGTAGGCCTAGTGCGAGGGGTAGTGCTCGGGGTAACCTGACTTTAACCCTAACCCTAACCCTAACCCTAACCCTAACCATAACCCTAACCCTAACCCTAACCCTAACACCAACCCTAAACCTAACCCTAACACCAACCCTAACCCTAACCCTAACCCTAACCATAACCCTAAGCCTAACACCTTACCCTAACCCTAACCCTAACCCTAACCTTAACACCAACCTCAACACTAACCCTAACCCTAACCCCTAACCCTAACCCTAACCCTAACCTAACCCTAACCCTAACACCAACCCTAACCCTAACCCTAACCCTAAACCTTACACCAACCCTAACCCTAACCCTAACCCTAACCCTAAGTTCTAACCCTAACCCTAACCATAACCCTAACCCTAACCCTAACCCTAAGCCTAACCCTAACCCTAACCCTAACTCTAACCTTAACACCAACCTCAACCCTAACCCTAACCCTAACCCTAACCTAACCCTAACCCTAACACCAACCCTAACCCTAACCCTAACCCTAATTCTAACCCTAACCTTAACTGTAACCCTAACCCTAACCCTAACCCTAATTCTAACCCTAACCCTAACCATAACCCTAACCCTAACCCTAAGCCTAACCCCTAACCATAACCCTAACCCTAACCCTAACCTTAAATCCAACCTCAACCCTAACCCTAACACCTAACCCTAACCCTAACCCTAACCCTAACCTAACCCTAACCCTAACATCAACCCTAACCCTAACACTAACCCTAACCATAATTCTAACCCTAACCCTAACTCTAACCCTAACCCTAACCCTAACCCTAACCCTAACCCTAACAACAACCCACCCTAACCCTAACCCTAACCCTAACCCTAACCCTAACCTAACCCTAACCCTAACACCAACCCTAACCCTAACCCTAACCCTAAACCTAATTCTAAACCTAAGCCTAACTCTAACCCTAACCCTAACCCTAAACGTAACCCAAACCCTAACCCTAACCCTAATTCTAACCCGAACCCTAACCATAACCCTAACCCTAACCCTAACCCTAAGCCTAACCCTAACCCTAACCCTAACCCTAACCCTAACCTTAACACCAACCTCAACCCTAACCCTAACCCTAACCCTAACACCAACCCTCACCCTAACCCTAACACTAACCCTAACCTAACCCCTAACCCTAACCCTAATTCTAACACTAACCCTAACCCTAACCCTAACCCTAAACCTAACCCTAACCCTAACACCAACCTCAACCCTAACCCTAACCCTAACCGTAACTTTAACCCTAAACCTAACCCTAACACCAACCCTAACCCTAACCCTAACCCTAATCCTAACTCTAACCCTAACCCTAACCCTAACCCTAACCTAACCCTAACCCTAACACCAACCTTAACCCTAACCCTAACCTAACCCTAACCCTAACACCAACCCTAACCCTAACCCTAACCCTAACCTTAACACCAACTTCAACCCTAACCCTAACCCTAACCCTAACCTAACCCTAAATCTAACACCAACCCTAACACTAACCCTAAACCTAATTCTAACCCTAACCTTAACTGTTTCCCTAACCCTAACACTAACCCTAACCCTAACCCTAACACCAACCCTAAACCTAACCCTAACCCTAATCCTAACCCTAACCCTAACCCTAACCCTAACCTAACCATAACCCTAACACCAACCTAACCCTAACCCTAACCCTAACCCTAAACCTTACACCAACCCTAACCCTAACCCTAACCCTAAATCTAACCCTAATTCTAACCCTAACCCTAACCCTAACCTTAAAACCAACCTCAACCCTAACCCTAACCCCTAACCCTAACCCTAACCCTAACCCTAACCTAACCCTAACCCAAACACCAATCCTAACCCTAACCCTAACCCTAACCCTAACCCTAACCCTATCCTTACTCCAACCCTAACCCTAACCCTAACCCTAACCATAAACCTAACCCTAATTCTAACCCTAACCCTAACCATAACCCTAACCCAACCCTAACCCTAAGCCTAACCCCTAACCCTAACCCTAACACTAACCCTAACGTTAACACCAACCTCAACACAAAACCCTAACCCTAACCCCTAACCCTAACCCTAACCCTAACCTAACCCTAACCCTAACACCAACCCTAACCCTAACCCTAAACCTTACACCAACCCTAACCCTAACCCTAACCCTAACCCTAACCCTAAGCCTAACCCCTAACCTAACCCTAACCCTAACCCTAACCTTAACACCAACCTCAACCCTAACCCTAACCCTAACCCAAACCCTAACCCTAACCCTAACCTAACCCTAACCCTAACACCAACCCTAACCCTAACCCTAACCCTAAACCTTACACCAACCTTAACCCTAACCCTAACCCTAACCCTAACCCAAACCCTACCCTAACCCTAACCCTAACCCTAACCCTAAACCTAACCCTAACCCTAACCCAACCCAAACTTTAACCCTAACCCTAACCCTAACCCTAATTCTAACCCTAACCATAACCATAACCCTAACCCTAACCCTAACCTAAGCCTCACCCCTAACCCTAATACTAACCCTAACCCTAACCTTAACACCAACCTCAACCCTAACCGTAACCCTAACCCCTCACCCTAACATTAACCCTAACCCTAACTCCAACCTAACCCTAACCCTACAATCAACCCTAATCCTAACCCTAACCATAATTCTAACCCTAACCCTAACTCTAACCCTAACCCTAACCCTAACCCTAACCCTAACACCAACCCACCCTAACCCTAACCCTAACCCTAACCTAACCCTAACCCTAACACCAACCCTAACGCTAACCCTAACCCTAACCCTAAACCTTACACCAACCTTAACCCTAATTCTAACCCTAACCCTAACCCTAACCCTAACCTTAACACCAACCTCAACCCTAACCCTAACCCTAACCCTAACCTAACCTAACCCTAACACCAACCCTAACCCTAACCCTAACCCTAATTCTAACCCTAACCTTAACTGTAACCCTAACCCTAACACTAACCCTAATCCTAACCCTAACACCAACCCTAACCCTAACCCTAACCGTAATCCTAACCCTAACCCTAACCCTAACCTAACCGTAACCCTAACACCAACCCTAACCCTAACCCTAACCCTAACCGTAAAACTTAGACCAACCCTAACCCTAACCCTAACCCTAACCCTAACCCTAATTCTAACCCTAATCCTAACCATAACCCTAACCCTAACCCTAAGCCTAACCCCTAACCATAACCCTAACCCTAACCCTAACCTTAAATCCAACTTCAACCCTAACCCTAACACCTAACCATAACCCTAACCCTAACCTAACCCTAACCCTAACATCAACCCTAACCCTAACCCTAACCCTAACCATAATTCTAACCTAACCCTAACTTTAACCCTAACCCTAACCCTAACCCTAACACTAACCCTAACACCAACCCACCCTAACCCTAACCCTAACCCTAACCCTAACCCTAACCTAACCCTAACCCTAACACCAACCCTAACCCTAACCCTAACCCTAACCCTAATTCTAACCCTAAGCCTAACTCTAACCCTAACCCTAACCCTAAACGTAACCCAAACCCTAACCCTAACCCTAATTCTAACCCGAACCCTAACCATAACCCTAACCCTAACCCTAACCCTAAGCCTAACCCTAACCCTAACCCTAACCCTAACCCTAACCTTAACACCAACCTCAACCCTAACCCTAACCCTAACCCTAACCCTAAACCTAACACCAACCCTAACCCTAACCATAACCCTAACCCTAACCCTAACACCAACCCTCACCCTAACCCTAACACTACCCCTAACCTAACCCCTAACCCTAACCCTAATTCTAACCCTAACCCTAACCATAACCCTAACCCTAAACCTAACACCAAGCCTAACCCTAACCCTAACACCAACCTCAACCCTAACCCTAACCCTAACCGTAACCCTGACCCTAACCCTAACCATAACCATAACCCTAACTTTAACCCTAACCCTAACACCAACCCTAACCCTAACCCTAACCCTAACCCTAACCCTAATTCTAACCCTAACCCTAACCATAACCCTAACCCTAACCCTAACCCTAACACCAACCCTAACCGTAACCCTAACAATAACCCTAATCTAACCCCTAACCCTAACCCTAACCCTATACCTAACACCAACCCTAACCCTAAACCTAACCCTAAAACCAACCCTAACCCTAATCGTAAGCCTAAACCCTAACCCTGACCCTAACCTCAACCCTAACCCTAACCCTAACCCCAAACCCTAACCCTAACCCTAACCTAACCCTAACCCTAACACCAACCCTAACCCTAACCCTAACCCTAAACCTTACACCAACCTTAACCCTAACCCTAACCCTAACCCTAACCCAAACCCTACCCTAACCCTAACCCTAACCCTAACCCTAAACCTAACCCTAACCCTAACCCAACCCAAACTTTAACCCTAACCCTAACCCTAACCCTAATTCTAACCCTAACCATAACCATAACCCTAACCCTAACCCTAACCTAAGCCTCACCCCTAACCCTAATACTAACCCTAACCCTAACCTTAACACCAACCTCAACCCTAACCGTAACCCTAACCCCTCACCCTAACATTAACCCTAACCCTAACTCCAACCTAACCCTAACCCTACAATCAACCCTAATCCTAACCCTAACCATAATTCTAACCCTAACCCTAACTCTAACCCTAACCCTAACCCTAACCCTAACCCTAACACCAACCCACCCTAACCCTAACCCTAACCCTAACCTAACCCTAACCCTAACACCAACCCTAACGCTAACCCTAACCCTAACCCTAAACCTTACACCAACCTTAACCCTAATTCTAACCCTAACCCTAACCCTAACCCTAACCTTAACACCAACCTCAACCCTAACCCTAACCCTAACCCTAACCTAACCTAACCCTAACACCAACCCTAACCCTAACCCTAACCCTAATTCTAACCCTAACCTTAACTGTAACCCTAACCCTAACACTAACCCTAATCCTAACCCTAACACCAACCCTAACCCTAACCCTAACCGTAATCCTAACCCTAACCCTAACCCTAACCTAACCGTAACCCTAACACCAACCCTAACCCTAACCCTAACCCTAACCGTAAAACTTAGACCAACCCTAACCCTAACCCTAACCCTAACCCTAACCCTAATTCTAACCCTAATCCTAACCATAACCCTAACCCTAACCCTAAGCCTAACCCCTAACCATAACCCTAACCCTAACCCTAACCTTAAATCCAACTTCAACCCTAACCCTAACACCTAACCATAACCCTAACCCTAACCTAACCCTAACCCTAACATCAACCCTAACCCTAACCCTAACCCTAACCATAATTCTAAACCTAACCCTAACTTTAACCCTAACCCTAACCCTAACCCTAACACTAACCCTAACACCAACCCACCCTAACCCTAACCCTAACCCTAACCCTAACCCTAACCTAACCCTAACCCTAACACCAACCCTAACCCTAACCCTAACCCTAACCCTAATTCTAACCCTAAGCCTAACTCTAACCCTAACCCTAACCCTAAACGTAACCCAAACCCTAACCCTAACCCTAATTCTAACCCGAACCCTAACCATAACCCTAACCCTAACCCTAACCCTAAGCCTAACCCTAAC